>NW_026652276.1:209395571-209399475 GCF_009828535.3 Hylobates moloch
TAGCTATGACTACAAGTGTGTGCCATCACGCCTGGCTATTTTTTTTTAAGTTAGCCCTACGTTGCCCAGGCTGGTTTTTAAACTCCTGGCCTCAAGCAATCCTCCCACCTTGGTCTCCCAAAGTACTGGGATTACAGGCATGAGCCACTGCACCCGGCCCAAAGGTTACATTGTAATCACAATTTAAAGAGTGATATTTAGAATCAATACCAAACAAATCACCCAGGTGTATATCTCAACACCCTGAACACCTCTGTCATCTAAGAGCCCTGTCATCTTTCTGGGTCTCAGACTCTGATTTCCCTCACCCCCTCCCAGTGGCCCTAGCTAACATCTTTCCAACCGCCACTTCCTCGTCTGGCCTCTCTGAGCTCAGCAGTTTGCCCTTTCTCCCTCTTTCAACCACACTCTGAGGCTTTCTGTCCTTCTCTAGGGGCAGAGAGTGAGGCCACATTCTAGGGATACTCCTGCAGCTGAATCCCTTCCGGGAGGGGACAGTGGACCAGGAACAGCACAGAACTCAGGCACCAACCACGTGAGAGTAGAGTTTGTTTTGGGTCTGGGAGTCAGAGCGAAGGGAAGGCAGAGGGAAGGGCCACGGCAGGGATGTCAAGAAAAGACAGGCCTGGAATGAGGGCATGACAGGCCTGGAATGAGGGCACCTCAGCCCAGCTCTGCGGGGCTGCCCCCTCCAAGGCAGGCCAGAACACCTTTCCTAGCACCCACAGGGCCAGGCCCAGCTCTCTCCCAAGAGAAATGAAGAAAACTAGAGGTGAACAAGAAGCAGAGTGGTTAGGGGGGTGGCTTGAGGAATACAGCCTGGAACCCAGGAGCCCTGCTGGCCTTCTCCCCTCCTGCCCTGGATTCTAGGACTGGAGAGTGGGAATAGGCCAGCAGAGGGGCCCTCCAGTGGGTACCTGATTTTTTTTTTTTTTTTTTTTTTTTGAGACAGGGTCTCCCTCTGTAGTCCAGGCTAGAGTGCAGTGGTAAGATCTCTGATTACTGCAACCTCTGCCTCCCGAGGTCAAGCGGTTCTCGTGCCTCAGCCTCACGAGTAGCTGGGACAACAGGCACGTGCCACCATGCCCAGCTAATTTTTGTGTTTTTAGTAGAGACGGGGTTTCGCCATGTTGGCCCGGCTGGTCTCAAACTCCTGACCTCAAGTGATCCGCCTGCCTCAGCCTCCCCAGGTGCTGGGATTATAGGCGTGAGCCACCGTGCCCAGCCCTGGGTGCCTGTTTTTCATCCCTTTGTGTCTTTAGCTCTTGGGGATCAGGAGTGGGTAGGGCAAGGGTCAGGGAAGTCTGCTGCACACATTACTTTGTAATGACAAAAAACAAGTCTTTTCATCTTTGGATAAGGATGACTGCTCCCAAGGCCTGCTTTGCTGGTCTCTATCTCCTTCCTTCTTCAGCCCTTAGGCTTAACTTACTGTTTCCCAATGTAACAGATTTCTCATTTGCAAAACTGGGGTAATAATTGTCTCTCCCTCCTAGAGTTACTGCCACCATTAAATGAGTCAATATATACAAAGTGCTTTAAACAGTGCCGGGCACATAGAAATGCTGTCTGAGTGTCTGCTACTGTCCTTACTACAGCACTAGGATTCCAAGGAGTGAAAGATGAAGCCGCTGGGTGCAGTGGAGGAGGTGGAGAAGTCTGGGTCAGTGAACAGGAGAGATTGGTAGTGGGGGGCACCAGGACAGGGGCCGGGGGGCAAGGAAGAGATGCAAGTGGCCAGGAGAAGAGTCTTACCAGGGGCTGGGCCACAAGGCACACTCTCACCAGCAGGTAAAGAGGCGAGGAGGCTGGCAGCTGGGAGGAGCTATGCACCATCTGCAGGACTGATCTGTTTTGTAGGGCAAAGTAGGCCCCAGGGCAGACTGTCCTGGTTCTCCTGTCACTGTGAAAAGGCACACAACTTGCCCACTTAGAGCAGAGTCCCCCACTCCTGCCCCTCCCACCCTGCCAAAGACCCCTGGACCACCCAAGCACAGGGTAAGGGGGATGGGGTGGTAGGTCAATGTCAGCACTGGGGGCTTGGCTCCAAGCCCCTTCTCCTGCACCAACACCAAAGTAGAAACAAACCTCAGTGAGGCTTTGGCTTTTGACAGCCCGAAGGCTTTCCACAGGTGCGAGGCGAGCTCAGCTGTTTCTTGCATCAGAGGAGTGGAGACCTCCTGCCTGTGACCCCCTCCCCTCCCAGGTCATGATCCCTCAGGTCCTCAGAGAACAGAGGAGCAGCTGAGGGGCCTGTGGCAGGGGGAGGACCACAACAAAGCCACCAGGTCAGCACCCACATGAGGCCTAGTCAGGGTGTCGATGCATAAAGGAACACCTTATGCTCCCTCTGGAGCCCCAGTCAGGTCCCCAGCTCACCTCTGCAGGCCTCGCCACTCCTGCAGCCAAGAGCTCGGGAGGAACCTCATGGCAATCTCTGGCTCCTCCTCTCAGCCCTCCTCCCTGTCTCCTCTGAGATCTGAGGCCTTCGTGATGTAAGTGGCAGGATTGCTAAATGGCAATGTTGGTGTTGGGGCCACTGATCTCCCTGACCTGTGAGAGAGCCTGTCTGGGCAGCGAGGCTGGGAGCAGGGGCTGGTGGGGGACATGCTCTATGCCTGGGGCTGCTGGGGGAGAAGAGAGGAGCCCTTCCGATGCCCTCCATTCCTTTTCTCTCTCCCCTGGCTCCCCAGCCGTCTCCTGGGCAGTGGGTGGGCTGCTGGATATCTGGAGTGCAGGCTGTGCGTGCAAACAGCTTGCGGTCTGCACGATTCTGCACTCCCCACCCCACCACAAGCGGAGCCCTGATTGTGTGGCCTGTAGGGGGCGCTAGAGGAACCCTTTCTAAGACCTGCCTAGGAATGAGGGCTTGGGCGAAGGGGACACACCTGAAATACTAGTGCCTCCGGCTATTGGAGCAGATTGCTCAAAACACACTTCTTGTTTTACAAGGTGTAATAAGCCATTCATCAAACTCCACCCCAAATTCTGAAATCCTAATAAAGTGTCTGGATCAGCCTTCCCTGGGAATGGAGAGAGCTGTGTTCCAGTCCTGCACTGGCAAAGCTGCGAAGGCCGCTCCACTCTCCTTCCAGGCGGAGTCACTGCTGGTTGATAGGAGAGTGAAGTCATGTCTATGAGGGCCAAGGGCAGGAAAAGCTGGGAGGGCGGAGACCACAGAGACGCAGGGCTGGCAGAAGCATGGAAGGTGACGAGGAAGCCCAGCGGAGGAGTGCTCGCTTCATCCTGGCGCCATGAGGAATGCCATGTCCGACCCCCGAGGGACCAGACCCTGCCAGGGAAAGGAGAGTGGGCAGCCACTCCCCCCACCCCCCGCCAGGCCCTCACAGCCAGTGCCAGGGGTGAAGCTGGTGGGGGGAAGGTGGCGAATGACATATTGTGGGAGCTCCAAAGATACGAATCATTGAATGAATGCAGAGGAGAAACGGACGGAAGTAGGCCCAGGTCCTCTAGGTCCTCGTATTCAAAATGTGGCCATGGACCAGCAGCACCGGATGCTTGTTAGAAAAGCAGACTCTTGGCCAGGCGCGGTGGCTCATGCCTGTAATCCCAGCACTATGGGAGGCCATGGTGGGTGGATCACTTGAGGTCAAGAGTTCAAGACCAGCCTGGCCAACATGGTGAAACCCCTGTCTCTACCAAAAATACAAAGTAGCCAGGCGTGGTGGCAAGTGCCTGTAATTCCAGCTACTTGGGAGGCTGAGGCAGGAGAATCACTTGCACCTGGGAGGCAAAGTTACAGTGAGCTGAGATCGCACCACTGCACTCCAGCCTGGGTGACAGAGCAAGACTCCATCTCAAAAAAGAAGGAAGGAAGGAAGGAAGGAAAGAAAAAGAAAGAAAGAAAGAAAGAAAGAAAGAAAGAAAGAAAGAAAGAAAGAAA